>NW_006920946.1:779455-818415 GCF_000392275.1 Phaeoacremonium minimum UCRPA7
TTTTTTTTTTTTTTTTGGATCGCTTTAGACCAAATACACCGAAACTCAGCCGTGCCCAAATTTCGACCCATTGAACTCGGACAGGTCCATGCTGCCACTAAGATATTATCAAGCTGATCGCCAGCACGGCGCAGAATCATGGGAACAGCAACTCCCCTTAATAGAGCCACCTGGTCGCCACAGGCCATGCCAAGAGGACCTGAGCCGATGCATCCGTCTCTGGTGACGAAGAGCATCCTCCTTGCGGCTAGCTGGCTGCAGCAGCGGATAGTGAAGCGAAAAACCTCGTCATCGTGGCTGAGGGAGCTTATAACAGAACAGGTTTCCGTGGCGGCCGGGGCATTGGTGGAAGAGTCTTGCATCAAACGAAGCCACCTCTTGAAAAAATCTCCATGCCCTGGGGGTTGAAATTGCTTCACTTCCCATCAACGCCCGATATATTTTGAGCAGAATTTCTTGGTCGTCTTCGCCAATCTGGCGCGATGATGACTCTCCGATGACCTGTACCCATTTGATGAAGGATTTGATTGTCTCCGTGATGGTTTCTGTGGCCAATGGATTCCAGAATGCTTCCGAGTGTGTCGCAATCTCCTGGAATTCCGCAGAGCAGAACCCGATTTTGCCCTTCATAATCGACCACAAGCCCAGTTCCTGGCCCGAGATCTTCATCTGTGGCTCTGGAAGAGAAGCACCGTATAAGTCGGTATAGCTGTAGACATATTCTGAATCAAGCCAGTTCCTTTGGTGTAGTGAGCTTCAATCTGGTGGCAAGGACAGCAAATATGACAAATAAAACTCACAAAATCAAAATAGCAAGATGCCCTCGGCTTTGACCACCCATCTAACTTAGTACCTACATGTGTGCATGCTCAGTGATAAATTGTAGTTTGCTCCTTCGCCTAGCCAATCTCTCATTGAATGCCTCGTCGATTCGGCTTTTCGGCAATCGCAGAATCGCGATAATTACATTGCGGCGTAATGGTCGCTGGAGTCGTATCGCGTGACTCCTTCTTGCCTAGCGCAGCGACGCTTCATGTAAGGTACGCGAAGAATGCACCCACTCGTGCATTAAATTGATCGTTAGGTAGGTTGTCATACCCGGTTAGGGATCTAACCTTGGCGGCCCGTTTACCGCGATACCCTGTTGGTCCCCAAATCCTTGTAAGCTAGCAGTGTGACTGAGTGCCTAATAAGGTCTTGTCACCAGCTTAACGCAGAAATGGAAATTTGGCCGCGAAAGTTCGTTGGCCCGTGTCGAGGCTGGATCCCTTATTAACAAGGGTCGATCTTCAGCGACTCATAATCCTTTATCTCGTTCCCATACCCTCAATTAATCACGAGTACGACGTAATTCAGTTGAGTCGTTCTTTCTAGCTCTTCAAATTGGCTGTCAAGATGCCATCTATTTTACAACTTGGTTTGCTTACCTTGGGGTCATTCACCTTCGCTTTTGGTCAGCTACAGACTCTTAGCATAATACCATCAGGGGTCATTGAATCGATCCCGGCAGCATTGGGTTCATCATCGCCATCCTCGTCAAGCCCAAGGTTATCGTCATTCTCGACCTCAAGTTCGTTGTCTAGCAGGTTCTCAACCACGGTACCCTCAACACCAACACCAACCAGCGACAACCCCCTCGTCCTTACCACGCGTTTTACTCAACCTTCCGAATGTAGCGGCGGTGTGACCCAAGTGGCGTCGTGGTCGACCGAGCTGTGGCAGAATGTCGTCAACCCCGTACCAACTCTGACCTTGTCCTCCTGCTATCCTAGTCAGTTCTACTACAGCGCTGTGGCTACCACCACGCTGCCTCCGTACACAGAGCTGGTCTGTCCCCTCGATTGGGAGACGTACCCAATCACCGATACTTACATTGTTTGCTGTCCTAGGTATGCAGCTGAGCTTGACGAAAAGACTATGCTAACTTCCCCCAGCGGCTATGGAATCTATCTCCCAAATTATCACAGCACGGAACGCCCCGGACTCGGCGCCATCTGTACTTCCAGCGTCTGGCCAGACGAATTGATAGACATCACCAGCTACGATTCCACGGGGCTGGCAACCATTATCCCCACGTCCGCTGACGATAACGGAACCTTGGTATTTGCGACTGGATTTGATGGGACAGCAGCACCATCTATCGCCAATTCGACTTCAACCCCAACTTCGACTTTGACTTCGATCTCGACCTCAACCTCAACCTCAGCCCCCATTGCCGGCACATCAACCAGCTCCGCATTCGCCACATCCGCCTCCATTACTTCTACCTTCGTCGCTGTTATCTTAGGCACCTTTCTATCAGCAACCTCTCTTATGTTAAATTCCATCACATACCCTTGATTTCCAACTCCACCTCCATCTCTCGGCGTCCATCGTGCGGTGTGAGTCATGCTCTATACATGATCATTTGAATCCACTAACATTTCGTTTCCAGCAAACCTGCTCCAGCAACACGCTAGCCCGATGCTCCGTCTTTGGCGGCACCACCACCCTTCCAAGGGAATTCAAATCGCGCCTGTGGTGCGCTAGCACAGGCATTGCATTGAGAGTGACTCTTTGCTTCAGCCATAGCAACTGGGCCAGTATTTCCTGCCTTCAGTAGAGCCTATTGAAGAGCATGCCGACCCAGCACTCAGTCTTTGGCTGTGGTTTGCCAGACTCATTTCATCTGTGCCCGAAACATCAACCTTTAGTGGGGGATAACTTGTGGCGCCGTGGTGGGTTGTGCCGTGGCCTCGTTTGAGAGCCCTCCCTGTGCTTCTGCTCTGGTCAAAAGCAACTAACTCGATTGACGAATACTATGATTTTCTAACAATTGAGTCATGTGGATTGTATCGTTGCTATGAGGGCCAGAGTCATCGTCTACACTATTTGGTACAAGCTACCATTACCTACTTCTAGCATGTTCAGTTATGAAAGTCGGCGGTCTCCTTCCCTGCTGTGGACAACTCTGAGAAAGATCTCTGCCCGCCCTGGGGTAACATTTGCATATATTGGACCCTGTAAATCGCACTCAACTTCCCCTGTCCTTCTGACTCTTTTCAAATAATGACCGCAGGGAAGACGTTACGGCCCCACAGTGACAGGGTTTTGATAATGATCATAAGCCCACCGTTAAGAAGCTTGACTGCAACAACACCGGCGCTAAAATAGTTTAATTGTGCTTGGCTCCCAAACAAGAAGGTCGCAACCCCCAAGATTATTGAACCACTACTTCGAGAGCGATCGAATGCCCCGTAAAGCTTGCAGTAGTATTAATTTTCATCTGGCTGTCTAGTGGATGAGAGAATTCCATGCCTAAACGCCCGATCCGAATGTTACTCAGAGGGCAATGTCTCGGTTTTCTTTCTTTGAGCCAGACTGATTTAACCGGTCCGCACTGAGATATGTGACAATCACCGAACTAGACCATGAAAACCCAGTTCCTACCACTAATTACTCCGAATCTTTTATTATGTTCGATTCTCCAACTTATCTCCTTCTCTTCCTTATACTAGACTACTTTATAACAATCCTACTAGCTAGGTATGTTCATATCCTAAGATAGGCGAGGGTGTAGGTAAATACTTATATAAAACATGGGAAATAGTAATCGTACAAAACAAAAGCCAATCTGTCACGTAGCATATATATACCACTTCAGATGACTAGCTTCTAGGGGAGATCTTCCTTTTGCTAGATCGTTCATTTGTGACATAATCTCTCTGTCTAGTTCTCAAGGTATGCTAAGCCTTTTACAATGCAAGTGGTGAACGCTATTACTACGGGAGCTGCTCGAGCTTTTGACAGCCAACCTCTTTGCCTTTCACCCTCCACCTCCTGCCTCTCGCTTTCTATCGACTATCGTTCCCTCAGATCGGAGACGAGGTTGCGTGGTCCCATGCAGGCAAAGGCAGTTACGACGTGCAGAAAAGAGAGCTTTCAAGCGGACTATATTATGCCCAACAGAATACCCATACGGGAGACATCTGGATTGGAGGTGAGGTCCAAAGACTCGAAGATCTTTTGACCGGGGATGACTCGACAGTTGCAGAGCCTGCCAAAGACAACATTTTATCAATCTTGCCTAAAATCTTGGACAAAACCGAGCCTATCGGTCCAGGCCAAGTTTTGGTCTGGAATCATGTGGTTCACCTCGGATGGCCTACCCTTTGTTGGAAAATTGACGTCGCATATGACAGGACGGTCAGGGGATGGCGAATGGATTGCGGCCGGTTTCAATGGTCATGGTATGGATAAAGCCTGGTTGACCGGAGAGGCAATTGCACAAATGGTTCTGCACGGCACATCACCACAATGGTTTCCGGGCTCCTATTTGTGTAACGATGAGAGATTTGACGGAATGTCTGCCATAAAAGCTGCTGAAGCTTTTGCTACCAAACTGTAATCTTTCGAATATCAGATCTACCCGAGGTGAGGCACAACCGCTTTTGTTTAACTCTTTCTTTGAAGCAAATATAGTTGTTAGCTAGCCCAGTCTTCGTGTTGGTTTCATTGTTCAGGAGGAAGCAGAGAATCATAATCTAATGGTTTTTCACTTATGACGAATGGAGCGTGGATCACTTCTGAGAGCATCATCCCGATATTAAATGAAATATCTTTTGGCTCTTTTGTGATCACTTCTTGCTTATAGGCAATCCGAATCAATTGACTCTCGCCTACTCCCCACTGATAGCTTTGAAAATCTCATGAGTGTCTCCCAAGGCCCACACTTTCGAAATTAAAAGGTTAGCTTCGATCTTGATGATTGCCACGCCTGGATATTCAAATTTCCGTCCCGTAGGCTCGATACCTCGGAACGGTTGAGTATGAGTTCCGGTCCATCTCAACTTTGCAATGCAGTGCTGCCCATCTTCGCCTTTGGCAATATATAGCTCGTCTATGTATGCATAGAAGTCGGGAAAGGTCGCCTGAATATCAAGCACATACTGCTTGAATCCTCCTAGGCCCTGCGGTGTTGTTGACATAGTGCCTCTGAATACAAGATCTGGAGACATAATTTTGTCGGCCACGCTGATGTCGAATTTATTCCAGAGATCTTCGTAAAATACTCTAACTTGATTCTTTAGTTGTTTCTCGCATTGTCCAGAATCAGAGGACATTTGAGAGACTGGCCCGGCGAGGGGGCTGCGAAATCTCAACTATCCTATTGTCAATCGAGCCGAGATCAAGGAATAAGTAAGCAAACCTGGTATATACATAGAGGGGCTTTTGGAAGCTTGCGGCTGGAGGTAGCTAGAGATCTACTCGCGAATCTGGCGAAGGTATTCATTTCGAGGCAGCCTTGATTCCAGTCACGCGTGGATGAGGCTAAGCGGGTGCTGTTCGAGATGATGATCTTAGAGACGATTATACAGTAAACAAAGATACGGGGATCATTGCAAATATACCTGTATGTAAGATCTTCATCTGACAGAGTTACATAACAAACCCTTCGCTAGCGTGCATCCTTCGAAATTCTACTGGACCACTAAGCATTTGGCCGAGATCGGTAGGCAATATGTCCAATCCAATAAATGATTGGCATATGGTGTAGTAGACGTTTTCTCCTTTATTCTCGATAAGACAACGCTGGCCCTAGATTATACCAATACAAGATTTGGCCGCTGTCTCTTGCTGTCCAAAACGATCGAATGATGCCCTGAACTCGATTCTTGTGTTCAACCGAATAGCCTATGAGGGCGGGAATCTTCTGCTCCCAAAGTGATCTTTCGGAGACTTGAAACTCGAAACATTCGACCAGGATCGCAAGATCTACGCAGTTGACCTTTCTCCCCGTGACTTGCCGCGTCATCTCCAGCTGCCGCATGATGGCTGCAGCCATCGCCAATGCTGGCTCATCTGCCACGCCATAGGGATGCCGCAGTCTATGTATGACTAAGAGAGCTGCTGTCTGCATTGCCTGGGCTTGACAGAGCATATGTGCCATCTCAATGGCCGTAAAAGATGCCATAAACCCGCTAGGCACCGGAGGTATCCAATCGATAACAGTTCGCTCTACGGCAGAAAGTGCAGTCATTATAGCATCCTGATCACTATCGTCTGCAAATGACAGAGCATGACTTAGTTCGCAGATATCGTGCAACAACGGTAGAAGAGTTCCGCAGAAGCCCGCGAAACGGTCCACATAGTTGTGATCGGCCGGTGGTTTATATCTGAGAGGAGGGACTTGACATCGAAGTAAACATTCAAATATCTCGCCAAGAACCAGGCACGTTAGAAGGAATATTTTCGAGGGCTCGATGTGTGGCCGTGATTCGTATATCGGCTTGATCCGCTCAAGAGTTTGGGTGCATATGACGAACACATCATCGACCCTGAGCTTGAGAGCAAAAGTGTGTAGCATAGCTCCCAGTGTTATACACGTGGAGACATCAGCGACATCATGGATCTCAAACATGGAGAGATACTGGATGGCCGAAGATGCTTTGCGGTAACTTTCATTGGCATCTGCTTCGTCGTTCGTCCAGGCCATCGATGAAGCCATCACCGCGTCCTTCAATTTCATGGCTGACATCACAATCTGTGCCATGATAAGTTGTCGATGATTCTCACTGAAGGTAGGGCCCATCAGGAAGCGCTCAATGCCATCGTCGGACGCTATCATGCGGTCGATCACTCGGAGCTCATCAGTGGTGACATCACCAGCAACCGCAGGGGTGGAGCAAAGTGTGATGCTTGGTTCACGTTCGGGAGGTGTCTGAGGATATAATTGTGGCCTCCGTCCTGGTGGTTTCTGTGGACGAACGCTCTTGCAGACATGACGCAGTCGAGTACATCGACGACAAGTGACTGAGCCTGGACTCCATTCGCATCGCTCCTTGATGGCGTGGCAGCGGTCGCACGATCTCGGCACACTCGTCTTCATATCAATGTATCTCTATAAGACACCAAGCAAGATCAATGATTACAGATGATATTGTATGAAGGAGGTGCTGAAGTTTGACGATTCTACTACGAGCAAATGCTACCGAGATCAGGCGAGATCAAAAGGCGATCGTTGCGTATGCATTGAGACATATTCGGGGCCTACCTCCTTGTCTTTCGGAGCTATGGGAAACCATACCAGGCCTTAGCTTCCTGTGTTAGGGGGTTCCCCGCACCACAATCTAGCGCCACAAACAACTCGCATGCTCGGGTATGAATACCGGAATAGGTAGAGTACAGGTACAGCACGGTACAAAGTATACCCCCAATATTCAATCCTCGCGGATCAAGAAGTCCTAGCCCTGAGCTTTCAAAACACCATCAATTATCCTGGCAACAGCAAGACACTCTTCATCACGCATCCGACTAGTAAAGACCTGTACTGAGCAAGGCGCACCATGGATAGCCTGAGGGTGATCTACTGAAGGTTAGCGTATATAATGGATGATGCTCTGTTATTGGGGCGGATGACTTACACGGTGGACCTCCTTGTCCATTTTTGATCTCGAAGCTTTCGGGCGTCGAATCGTGACCGACACGCTCAAAGGGCAGCACACACGCCGGATACTAGGTTTGTCAGTATTATTGAAGGCGGTTCCTTCTCATTGCAACTCACCTCTAGTAGATTCAGGATACTGGTGTAAGCCGGAATGCCGTACATGTCGTGTTCGACGGCGGTGTGCCCTGCTGACGGACCGATGACCGCATCGAGATTTTGAGCGGTCCAAACACGGTTCCAGACTGCTATTATCTCCGCACGTTTGATGTTGAGCGCGGAAAGCTTCTCAAGCCCGTCCATACCACTCAAGTCCGGCACAAAATGCCAGTCCATGCTCTTGGCCTCATTGGCGATGCGAAGCCTTGACGGTACAGTTGGCTCACCCGAGGCTTTAACAATGCCGTCAGCTCGGTCATCTAAGCCCCAGAGTTTCCAAGCCACTTCCGCTGCATCAGCTACATGCCCATGATCTGCACTTAGAGGCACGATCTCGTGTCCGTTTTGTCTCAAAGCAAGGACAGCTAGCTCTAAAGCACGTTGTACCGGAGGATGCAGGGGATAGAGAGGATCTTCTGACAACAATCCCAAGCGTAGTTTACGGTTGGTAGGTATTGGAAGGTCTCTCCATGGAACGTCAATAGCCGAGGGGTCTAGCATAGCCGGTCTTGCTTCAATGACCGATTTGACAAGAATTTCCAACCCGTCTAGGTCGTTTGCCAGGGGACCAGCAACCGGGAGAATCGTCCTCAAGCCCGGGTTCGCGCAACCTATCTGTCCTCCATACGGTATACGATTTGTGCTGGGTTTGAATCCGTACGTCCCGCAGCATAGCGCAGGAATACGAATCGAGCCTGTCAATACTTAGTCTAGACTCAATGGGCATGAGTTGCACTTCACAAACCAGCAACATCAGTGCCAATGCCGAGGGGTGAGCCACGGAACGCGACCAGTGCACCTTCTCCACCGCTTGATCCTCCAGCTGTAAGACTTGTGTTCCAAGGGTTCAGGACACGACCGAAGACATTGTTATGGGAATCAGCAGTCTGTAGAGGGTGCTGTCAGTAGGCTCCATGCGAAAGTGGGTAGTTATTGTGACCTTACCATGAGTGTTTGAGGAACATTTGTCTTGACATAAAGAACTGCACCCAGCTGCAGGAGTATGTCCACGAGTGGCGAGTTCGTGTCTGATATCTTATCGAGATACGACACAAGTCCAATCGTTGCCTGTGTTCCTGCGATCTGAAAGCCGTCTTTCAAACTGATTGGAAGTCCATGTAATGGACCAGCAAGTTTGCCTTCGCTCCTTATTGTATCTAGAAACCGAGCCCTTTCTTGTGCCTGATCAAACAGTATCTCTGTAAGACAGCCTGTCTTAAGATTTTTAGCAAGTCAGGGAGCACTCGTTCATATAAGATTCCCCATACCAATTGCTGCGCAATGGTGGCCCTTTTTGAAAATGCCGTCACTACCTCAACTGCTGATAGGGAGCCTTTTGCTAGTCCATCAAGTAGTTCTGGAACGTTGTATTTCTCTGTTATCTCCAATTCTTTCTGTGTTAGAATCCCAGAATCTTTGACCGCATCTAGCTCGAATAGATTATTTCTTGAAGTTTCTAGAGGCTTGTGAGTTCTCGAGAGAAGCCCAGCTGGCAGTCTCCATTCCTTCGGGATGCTGTCGAAGGCTCTGGAGCGTTTTCCCGCAGCTTTTGCCTCCCAGTCCATATTTGAAGTGGTTTTGAAACTCGAAGCCGGTACTGAAAGGTTTCAATTAGTTATTGAAGGAAGAAATGTAAAGTGTAGATTTGATTTTATGTCTCCCAACTGCCGACCCCACGTTTTAGGTGCGGGCATGCTCTTGGCCGGCAATATACCGGTTCACCTTAACGAAGCTCGGGCTAGGCGACCCACAGAATAGTAGTTGGCTCATTATTTAGCACATTCGTCCAGGGCAGGTATTATTCCGCCGGGGAATAAGATGCAATGAGACACTGACACCTAGGGCACATGTTTGAAGAAATCAAAAGATAAGGTGTTTTCGTTTTCAGGAGCTAGTGTTCCCACACTTTTGTGCGAGAGACTAGTTCTATTATTAACAGACAGTGGCGTCTTTTTGTGCAGGCTATGCCCCGCGAGTTGATCGAGCGTTGGTAGGCAGGTCAACCTAGTCGAGATGAACGGTGATAATCGCCCCCAAACATTTTTTGCAGTCATTTCCGTGTCATTTGATGAAGGAAGCCTGTGAATGACTATAGCTTAGATTTACGCAGATGATCAGAACGAAATATATTTATTCTGGTGCCTAATTATATTCGCTCTATTGCTAATTGGGCCTCCCTTACACCATGACTTGCCCAGGTGTCTCAAAGACGACGTGAGGAGTGTTGCTGGAGGGAGTATCTTTCGACAATAGCTGCAGTATTGTAACGGAATTTCTGCCCAAAGACCAGGAGCAATACTGGAAATCCTAGTGTCACCGCAAGGGTGATGAAAGCGAGGGAGATGAACATATTTTGAAGACCTATTGCCGTGATCCATGGTGTCAATGTAAAGAGTATAACGACGGATATTGCGTTTCGGAAAAAGATGACTCCAACAACGGCATCTCCAACAATCTACGAACCAATCAGTATTGTTTAACACTCTTTATCACGGGTAACGCACAACTTGGTATGAGTCAGTGAGAATAAGACAATGCAATATCAGCACAGCTGACAAAGCCGAACCCGAAGATCGCTCCTCCAACAGCAAGTACGATCCACGGCTGCCCCTAGTAACTATCAGAATCACTACCATAGTAAGGAACGGTTGTATCAAATATACTTGTGCAATCCCAATACCAAACATTAGGAGGCCACCGCATGCAATGATCGAGGCTGGAATGGCCGGCCAAAGCCGCATTTCTGCTTCGTAGATGCCACGATTTCTTGTAGCAAGCCGAACAGCCAGCTTATCGCTCAACGGCGCGACTATCACACTGGCTATGAGAGCTCCAATGAAAGGGGCGATGTTGAAGAGGCCAACACCAATGGCGCTGAAATTGTAAGGGGGATAAAAGAGCCAACCGGAGCACACAGAGCCAATCGCAGCGAAGTTTGACAACAGGACTCCATATGTCAGTGCGGTGTACACAACGGCTGGGATACGTACGAGGAGGACAAAAGGTTGCCAGATATGGTGTCCGACACTATCTGGAGATTTTGTATATAAGCGTAGCCTGTGCTGCCAGGTGTCGCTACTCTTGCGATTATTAACGCCAGGAAATGTCGCTTTTGCGAGTTTCAATTTCCCTTTAGCAACATCTTTCCCTGCGTCAAGATTCTCCAGGTCTTCGACTTCGGGATTTGCAGATCGTCCCTCCAGGATTGGAGTATACGCTGTTTCATCACAGAAGAAGAATACTAGGACCAAACTAACGCCTAAGAAGATCGCACACCACCACCACTGCCATTGCCATCCTTGGCTCTCAATAACAAATCCGGCAGCGACAGGCCCAAGGAATGCACCAGTTGATTGAAACAGGAGAAATAGTCCATTCATGGTCGCATACTGGTGAACGAAAAAGAGGTCAGCAATGGTGATCTGAACAATTGTCTCGCTAATAGCGCCGCCAAGACCTTGGATTATGTTGAGCGGGATCCATTCGGCAATACTGCTGACTTTTGCGGCCCAGATCGCAGTAGCAAACTGAACTATTAAACTGACAAGGTATATGGGTCGACGACCAAATTTGTATACGAGTGGAATGAAAAGCACACAGCCTACGGCCAAGCCAGCGTAGCTTGAAGCCGCTATGTTGTTGTAGTCTTCGAATGTCATACCCCATTGCTCAACATAGGCATCATATCCCACGCCGAGGATGTCAATCAACACAAAGGTCATCAACACATAGAAGAGGACAAGGCTAAAGTTGACGGTTTTGCGTACGCGGGACCAGTTCTACCGGGTAAGACGTCAGTATATGTAATGACTTGGTGAGCTTGACATCCACTTCTTGTTGTCAATAAGAACATACCAACGGATCTTTTGGGTCATCAGACGGTGTCGGCTGTAGCACTACAGCTTTCGTGGCAACTGCCGGCGAGTCAGTAACAATCGAAAGTCAGGGGCTGCGTCCTACAATCAGTCAACCGCATGGTTCCCGGCACCATGCCGATAGAGACGTCATCAGTGGTCATGGTGTAAATGAGCAGTAGCGAGCTGATATTGAAGGATGGCAAGTCAGAAGTATGACAGGTGCAGGCTCGGACGACATCTAGATACCAGAAGAGGCCATATATATATCTATGTTATAGGAGTCTGAAGCAGCAGCCTATCTTGACACAGCTTCATCCAGCATCATGATCAGAAGTGAAAGCCAACCCCAATATCAGTGCGTAGCGAGGTGGACCAGCCCTGTGAATGCGCACAATGGCTGAAGCTCGAATGGGATAGTACAGACTGGGGTCAATACATGATTGCTCGCAGAGTTTGCTGTCGCAGTACTGATCTAACCAGGCTCCAATGTCGGGTAACCATTTGCAACCAGGGCCTTACATTAGTGCCTTGTATTGATAAGAACATTCCGGTCAATGTGCCGGTTTATCGATCATTTACCCCACATCGCGAGTCAGGAATAAAGATAACTAATTGCTAGGTCGCTAGCCAATTAGCTTGAAGATGTGGTAACCCCAAGGTAAGTCATCCCCAATGGAGATGATCAAATATTCCGGCTTATCGAAGTGCATGTGCAATGTTTAGTCTTTCGAATGTGGCGAGGTGGCAACCGAAATGCTAGCGCTAGAAGCAGTCTCAAGTTAAGAAATGTTGAACGAGGTATCATCAATGGGAATTTAGCAGTGCGAATCCGGAGATAAAAGAATCTTGGAAATTTGGTGTCAATTTCCTAGACTTCTCTAAGGACGGTGACGAGAACTCAGCTCGTGTGGATGTGGACGAAAGATCAAAATTCCATAAAATCAAGACTTTTAGATTATGTAATTCGCAAGGAACGATCGGTGTGCAAGTCATATTTTTGTAACTTGTTTACGATAGAGGTATGAAACTATCCCACATTTTACTTTTCGTTAAAGATGAATCGAGTCGATCTTTTGTGGGAAGAAAAATTGGTGGTAGCCATGATGAAACATCCTTGCCAAGAATCATGTGCGCTACAGCAAGACCGCAAGAGAAACAGTAGCCAGTTCCATACCCGTTGAAGCCAGCACATATCCATTCCCCATCTCCCGGCCGACCAGTCATAGATTCTGGCAAACGTCCGGCGAGCGGCAGGCCATCTCTTGTAAACCCCATTATACCCGACCAGATGCTTTTCACTTCTGGTGCCGATTCAATTCCTGCAAAAACTTTGGGCAAAACTTCGACTATCTTCGTCGCCGATGTCGCATTCAACTGGCTATCGTCGCTTGTGATTAGGTTTGTGGGTCTATCGTGCTCGCCACCAAGGAACATGTAGCCGGATATGGGGTTCTGAGTGAGATAATACAACCCAGCGTTACCAGTTCCTGAATCTGAGTCTACCTTGCTCTGTTCAAATATTGACCAGGAGCGAGTGGCTCCGTGGTTTGGAAAAGACGAGCCTAAATCTTGGGTACTCATTGTTCCTCGAAGTGGAAAGAGTTTGCCCCGTAGCTTGGGGAGAAGATGTGAAGTAAAGCCATTTGTGCAGTATACCACTTGAGATGCCTGAATCTCACCTCTTGGAGTCATCACCAGATATCTTATAGAACCATTGTCAACTTTATAGGCTTTCACTGAAAGTGCAGGTGTGAAGGTCTCGATGGACAGGCGATCTCGGTATTTCAGAGAAAGTGCCTCCCATAACCCAGACCATAAACGATACGGCCATACAGCCGCAGCATCATGTATGGCAGCACCTGCTACATTGTAAACTCCATATTTCTTTCCAATGTTAGTCCCAGAATTGTCATCGCAAGTATGTTGCCTCAAAAGTTATGAACACTTACCTCCTGGGCTTCCTCAGCTGTGATCATTTTCACCTCATCCCTCCTGGATACTCAAACCAATTTAGAACCTCGGACATCTCGAAATGAATGAATAGCTGAAGTTTAACTTCTACTCACCAGGCATTTCCCGATTCCAGACTTGTAGAATGTCTTTATGTTTCTGGAAAGTTTCCAGATCTCTATAAATTAGGACCTTCTTGGTTCTCCGAATTTCTGAATATGCCTTCAAATTCGTGTCGGTAAATTGATCTACGGCCTCGAAAGTGCGCTCAATATTCTGCAGAGTAAATTCTGCAACTTGACCAGCCACTTCGGTTCCGAATTCCTTGATGAGATCGGGGAAATATTGGAATACTGGCGACACAATATGACCACCATTGCGTGACGAGGCACCACTGGTCAACCCACGAGCTTCAAGGACTGTTACCTTCAAGTTTACATCGCCTTCGAGGAGACCCTTGGCAACGCTACAACCAGATATGCCAGAGCCGATGATGAGTATGTCAGTAACGTCCGGTAGCTCTTGTGAAGCAACTTTGGCAAGTGGATGCAAGGGTATCTGCCAGAACGGGATCGTTGGGTTAGGTACCGGAAGGCCGGGATCAATGTCAAGGATATTGGTCTTGGATGTCGAGGATGCCATGGTTCTGTATTCTCAACAAGGCAAACCCGGGAGTACTGCAGGTAATCGCATATCGAGTATAGTGTATCGTCTATCTAAATCATATATATAGGTGTCGATTAGTTCTAACTATTGACTGTCCTGGTAATCGTCAGTCGAGATGGGGATTTAGCTCGGTAGGGGGACGAGCTGCCAATTTTAGTACTGTCCGCCGGGAAGATGCCGGCTCCTCCCCACCGAAGAGGTGTCTACCAGCACACAACGGATCAGCCAGAATTCAATGCACGCCAAATGTTTCGTGTTGAGATCGTATTTACTATTACCAACAATCCTTGCCATCATTAGTCAAAATTTCTGATGTTCCTGGCGTATCATGCCGCGTCCAAACAGTCTCGCCGAATTCTGTGAGAAAGTTTTGGAAAAGTGCATCTACAGCTTTGAGTTCTTTCCCTTCCACTCTTTTTGTTTCCGTTTTTGGTCAGTCTACTTTTGAAGTTCTAAATCTCGCAATGTCCAGGCTTAGCAGCCCACAAACTCTCATTGCGCCAAATGGCGAAAGTATTGCGCTTCAAGTGGGACTGTTTATCAACAATGAATTCCTTGGGTCTACGAAGGATGATGGGATCACCAGCATTGATCCAGCGTAAGTCATAATAACAAGTTAAGCTACACATTGACTAAACCATATAGTACGGAGGCTTCTATTTGTGTTGTGGAGGCTGCGTCTGTTGAAGATGTCAATAAAGCTGTTGCAGCTGCTCGAGCCGCGCTGAATCATGAATCCTGGCGAGATCTCACAGGCTCTGATCGCGGAAAGCTCATGAACCGACTGGCCGACCTAATCGAACAACACGCTAAGAAGCTTGTGGCCCTTGAAGCCTGGGATAGTGGCAAGCCCTATCAAACAGTACTGGGTCTGGAGCTTCCAATGGTTGTTGGGTGTATCCGTTACTATGCAGGATGGGCAGATAAGATACACGGTCAGACTATTCCAACGCACTCGAAGAAGTTCGCCTACACAATGCGTCAACCAATTGGGCTCTGCGCGCAAATTATCCCATGGAACTATCCTCTGCTCATGATGGCCTGGAAGCTAGGACCGGCTTTGGCCGCAGGCAATACAATAATCCTGAAGCCAGCTGAACAAACACCGCTCTCTGCACTGTATATTGCCGACCTGATAAGAGCGGCTGGTTTTCCTCCAGGAGTGGTCAATGTTCTGAATGGATACGGTAGAGACGTTGGTCATGCCTTGGCTAGTCACCTAGGGGTAGATAAAGTCGCGTTTACAGGAGCGACTGCTACTGGGAAGGTAGTACAGAAGGCAGCGAGTGTTAATCTCAAAAATATTACCTTAGAGACGGGCGGCAAATCGGCATTGTTAGTATTTGATGATGCTGATGTTCAGCAGGCCGCGAAATGGGCTCATATTGGTATCATGGGTAATCAAGGCCAGGTGTGTACTGCAAACTCCCGACTACTTGTTCAAAAAGGCATCTACCAGTCTTTCATCGCCGAATTCGTCAAGATTGTAAAATCACTCAAAGTCGGTAATCCATTCGCTGCCGACACATTTCAAGGGCCCCAGATAACAAGAGAGCATTACGACAAAGTGCTCTCCTACGTTGGTCAAGGTCAGCGCGAAGGCGCAAAGCTGGCGGCAGGTGGGGGATCGTGTGGGGAGAAAGGATACTATATTGCGCCGACAGTATTGGCAGACGTCTTGCCACATATGAAGATATATAAAGAAGAGATATTCGGTCCCGTTGTCGCCATTTCGCCTTTCTCCACGGAAGACCAGGCTATTGCCATGGCTAATGACACCGAGTTTGGGCTCGCAGCATCATTGTTCACTCAAAATGTAGAACGTGTACATCGCGTTTCATCGAGACTAGAAGCTGGGATGATCTGGGTGAACTCATCTACAGATTCTGACTTTCGGGTTCCGTTTGGCGGCGTCAAGCAAAGTGGTATAGGGAGAGAGCTTGGAGAAGCTGGTCTTGATTCATACTTGCAGGTGAAGGCGGTTCATATCAATACAGGTACAAGGTTATAATCATAATCAGAATCCTTTCAGCGCACTTCTAGTGATTATTATCTTTCCAGGCAAGGCTCATGTTCATTGTAGTAGTTAAAGTAAATCAATAATGATGCGCTAGTAACCTGTTGAATTGTTGTATGCCCGCATCTGCCATATACAGACAGGAGAGCGTGTCTATTGTTATGAGGTACACTTTCCCTCTATGAAAAAAGAAAAAATGGTAATGAATTCCCCTGGTTCTGAAGGGTAACTATTCGGTAGCTGGCGCCGAGTTTTACGGCACCACCAGCCGGCGAGGGTGGCCGTGGATAAGTCGGTCGGATAAGTCGGTTGAAACACCTCGTTTGTCAGCAGGTGTACCCACAAGAGGGTCCAGATTGGCTCGCGCTCAACCCAGGAAATCTTTCAGTTATGCAATCTCCATGAGCTGTGGACTTGATCGCAGTAATCCTTCAAACGCTAAGAGTAATGGTCATCATCGGATCCGGACTGCGCAACAGCGGACCTCTCGCGGAACTGGGAGAATGTGCAGACCTCTGGTGGGCGAATGACGCAAACAATTTCTCGTTATGGCAATGCAGCTAGACAAAGTGTCCATCTTACAGATCCATGTATGAGCTACAGTTTCAACATATATTTATATAGTTATCTGATGCCCTCGTTGTCAGTGATAGTATCAAGCCATTGCCTAAACTATGAATCCAATAATCAACACCATGGCCACTGAAATGTCTGAACTAAGGCAAGACGAGTGCGGCACCACTGCTCATAATGAAGCAGCTCCAAGGTCAGATGATGCCTCAGAATATGAGAAAGAAGAAAAGGGGTTTGATAAGGGTCTAAAAGCCTGGCTGCAAGTTCTGGGAGCCTTTTTCCTCTGGTTCAATTCATGGTGAAATTTCCCAATGACTGACTTGTCCACAAGGATATGTTTACTAAATCAGCTAGGGGTATCATCAACACGTTCGGCGTGTTCCAAACCTTCTACGAACAAAATCTCCTCTTCCATACTTCCCCATCGTCGATTGCATGGATCGGCTCAATCCAGTCCTTCCTACTCTTGTTCATCAGCGCCATTACCGGCCCCCTCTTCGATGTCGGCTATTTTTATGCCTTGGTGCCGGTTGGTGGTTTCATGGTCACTTTCGGTCATATGATGACTAGCCTTTCGAGCAAATACTACCAATTGATGCTGGCGCAAGGCATTTGCGTCGGCATTGGTAGCGGCTGCTTGTTCGTGCCAGCTGTAGCAGTCATGCCGCAGTACTTCAAACGGAGAAGAGCACTAGCCACCGGACTTTCGGCGACGGGCAGCAGTATTGGCGGCGTTGTGTACCCGATCATGTTTCACAGTCTACAGAGAAGAGCTGGGTTTGCTTGGGCAACTAGAGGCATCGCTTTCATCTCTTTGGGCACATCTATCATCTCCATCTTGATCATGCGCACGCGCTTCACGCCCAAGCAAAAGCGTTCACTCCTTCAGCCTTCTGCATTCAAGGAGCTTCCGTACACACTACTTTGTCTGTCCATGTTTGCAGGCTTCCTGGGATTTTACAGTTTTCTCATCTACATTCAGCCATGGGCCACTGACAGGGTCACACAGGAAAGCAAGTCATCCTACCTCTTGCCCATATTAAACGCCGCATCCACGTTTGGCCGTTTGGTACCCAATCTCGTGGCCGACACCACGGGACCTCTAAACATGCTTGTTCCTGCAACAGCTGTCAGTGCACTCATAGCTTTCTGCTGGATTGCAGCCAACTCACTTGCTGGAACGATTATTATCACGGCGATGTACGGGTTCTTTTCTGGAGGTATCACGTCCCTACCACCTGTGGTTATGGCGAGTGTCACAAAAGACATGGCGAGCTACGGGACGCGACTAGGAATGTTCTATGCCTTCGTATCCGTAGCCCTACTTGTTGGAACACCAATTGGGGGTGCTATTCTTGGTAACACGCATAAATATTTGGGTGTACAGTTATATTGCGGGGGCTGTCTGGCGGTATGCGCTGCTTTGGTGCTAATGCTCAGGCTGATCCTCAGCAGGTTCAGATTAGTCTACAAAACATGACAGCGACTACTACTACAAGATCAGCAAGGCTCTTACTCCAGAGAATAGCCGGACGTTTCACAAGTGTGCTCGCTCTATCTACGACACCGCTTGGAACAACTTTGGCTTCGGTGATGCGCGGTTCTGGCGAGGGGATGATAAACGGGAATATTCAATACTCAAAGCAAACCAATACTCTTTAATAACAACTAATACTCAGTGATACCGTTCATGGCAGAATTTTCGTCAGGCTCACTTTTGGCCTTGATAGTTCTTGTAGTACATGTCCAATCCAAAGCGCGTACACATTTCATCGAAGATTTCCATATCTTCTGGAGCAAACCTTGTAGAATTAATACCATCTACCGGCGCGAAATTGATTTCAGGCTGGGAAAACATAGCCATCATGTCTGGGTTTGAATGTTGATTATCATGATGTCTGGGTAAAGAAGCTTCTTGCCACTGGACTGGCTCGCTCCATAGGTTGTCGAAAATCGACACGTTCTGATCGTTCGATAGCAGAGTGGAAGATGCACTTAGTCCTGCCTCGGCTTCGGGTAATTCTCTAGAAAGCTGCTCCGGGATCTGACCTCTTGATACACGTGGATCAATAATCCCAGATATGCTGCTATAGCTCTGGAACTTCTCAGGGAGATTCTTGAAAAGAGACTGGCAAGCGTCAACATTAACCTGTGAATAACGCATTACACATGTACTTACGCGAAGACAAGAGCATCTTTCAATCGCTAGGCTGCTCTTAGCTAGAGCCTCAAGCACAGCCTTGCCTTCAAAAGCAGCTTCAAGGTCGTTTAGCTTAACTCTCGGTTCTTCTGAATTTTCGAGTATAAAGTAGATCAACGTGAGAACTGCGAAGTAGGTTACATGCGTGGGAAACCAGTAGGAGCCGTTTAGGAGGCCCTGATGGTGCATGTCTCTTACGGTTTGGATAATCTTCCTTGCAGCACTGACACAGGCGGCAGCACACAGGTAGGACCGCTGATCGATGCTTTCGGCTTGGAAACTGCTAGAGGCAAAATGAAGGAACGGTCGGTACATTGTCCACTGGACATGGGCATGAGATAGCCGAAGGAGTTGCCTCATTCTATTTCTGCATAAGTCTCAAGCGGCAGAAAAATGGGCATGGTATCAGCACTTACCGTTCTGTAGCCTGTGAGTCGGAGATACGCTCGCCTCTTGTCTGCAATGCCGAGGGCACTTGTTCCTCCCACAGTGTTAGATTCGCCTCAATCTCTTGGATCTTGGAATAACTGATCATGTATGTTCGATCAGGCTTCTCTTGGTGCCTGGCGAGTTTCACTGGATAAACAGCCTTGACCACTTGGATAATGATGTCCAGCAAGCGAGTGTGTGCGTTTGCGCCAGCCATGCTTGATATGCGACTAGACGGCATGGGGAGTATACCAACTCGGGTAATGAAGTCATCATCTATCTCCAACGGATACTCTTGGTCAATATCGTCGCTATTTACTGATATGGGCAGGCCAAGTCGGGTGCTGACATAGACATCCATGCTTCGAATGGTCCAGAAAATGCGTTTGCGGAGTTCGCGTTCAATTGGGTTGAAGTTCCCCTGGATTTTGCGATGAAGACCTAAATGGAGAGCAGCCCGTTGGGCAATTCCGATGTAGGGATAACATGTACTCAGTTCTGCAGATGATTGCAAGAAAATGATAACGAAGATCGCCGCCTGAAGGGAAATTAGGTCTCGACAATCAGTGAGATCAAGCAGCGCCCGACAATCGCGGTAGTATCTGAAGCTGGTTTGGCAATGTGGCATTAGCCCCTTGAGAGCTTAGGAGAAAGTCAGGACGGCTTACCCCTGCTCAAATAGTTGACCGCCTCTTAGTACATTTGTAGACTTGTCGATGTCCGAGAACAGGCAGCCGACTGCTATGGCAGCATATAACAACGGCAAGAAGACGCGTTCTCCTGCGCCATATCTATCCCAACTTGTCGCATAGACTTGATCAAATGACGCCCAAAACGATGGCTCGTGAATAAAGCGGTTGGGGATGCATGCTTGATCAAAACTCACTCGACAAAGCTCCCTGGCAGTACTTTCTACCGGCAGTACGAAACTTTGAGAGACGCCAGAGTAGTCATCGAATGGCCGAGACAGCCCGACGCTCGACTCCGGGTATTGCGCACCAAGTCCAGATCTAAATGGTTTTGCGGTAGGCGTGATCAAGTTTCCGAATTGGTTCTGTAACCTTTGCATAAAGATAATAGTGGACGAGTGACCACTATAATTCCACCGGCCTTTATCGTCCAGATCAAGCGAGCCGAAATTTTCTAGCATAGTCCCAAGTAGTGATTCGTCAGATAATTCACTTGATTCTGTGATATGGTCCACCTTTTCCGGTCTAGGGATCGTTTGACGAAGTATGCTAGCAATCACCTCGGGAC
Source organism: Phaeoacremonium minimum UCRPA7 (assembly GCF_000392275.1). Classification (NCBI taxonomy): domain Eukaryota; kingdom Fungi; phylum Ascomycota; class Sordariomycetes; order Togniniales; family Togniniaceae; genus Phaeoacremonium; species Phaeoacremonium minimum. The sequence continues at coordinate 799,987 of NW_006920946.1, forward strand.
TGTTGGTGTTGAGGTACAGTTCGTTTAGATCCAGATTGGGTTCAAGAATTTTAAGGAGAGATTCGGCCTTTTGAAGGCGTGCCTCAACAGCTTCAATCTGTCGTGGAGACGCATTACGACCGCGTTTAGAAGATTCATCATAAGTACAGTCTGTGAACTTCGACTTAGTCTTGAGAACGGCATCCAGATCACTTCAAAGACTGTTGGGCGGAAGACACTTTAGACTTACGATAGCTATAAACGGCACAGTGAATACACGGCTTCTTGCCGTCGCATTTAATCTTTTTTCGGCGGCACTCGTCGCATGCGTGCAAAATTCTTTTTCTTTTCTCAACAGGCTGAGCTTCGTTGACTTGTTGTGCCCGTCGTTTCACGTTCTTCGACGATGTCCGGTGCCGCGTCTCATCAAGACGAACCGAGTTAGAAGGCATACTGTTGATCCTTATCTCCTCGACTGGAGATTCTGAAGAAGTTGATGCCATGACTGCAGTTTATCGTTCGCAGTTGACACTATAGACTTTGCTCCAAAGACCCATGCGAGACACCAGCTGTGCTAAGATCAGTAGGGGTTGACACAGACAAAAATCGTGAGGAGCAGGATGTGTAAGCTATCGGCGACTACTTTCATCTCCCAGTCAATTCAGAAGTTATTTTCGCTTCACAGTTCGTACATTATGATGTCTGGATATGTGACAGGATCAATAGGTGCATGTTGAAGTCTAGCCCTTGATGTTTCTGTGCTGATTAATTGACAGCCCCCACTACTTGTTGTGGAGCTTGCCTCATGCGAAGGGTTAGGGTTGACCCCTGGCCGCAACGAGTCCTCCGCTTTTGACCTGCAAGGTGACCATTTCCACGGGTTCGATAAGTGTTCTATGACTATCTCACCAAATCATATTGAGTCAAACGTAGTGATCGATAGAAAGCGAAATAGCTAAAACCATCTTTCCATTTCAGATTATCTAAATTCGGAATCCCTCAAGTCAGTTCCACTTCGAGTACCTGACACAATAGAGAAGCCAGTCTATGCTACTCAATGATAATGAACCAATTGCTAGACCAAGACACACATATCAACAATCATCTCATACAGTCACGTCTGCCAAAGCGTATCGAGACCAACATCGAGACTCAACTGAATCGTTGTTTCCATCACACAGCATAATCCTGCGTCCGCTCCTCACACCACTCCCAAAACTGCGCCGCAAGACCTGTGCCTCCCTCTTCTTTGGTCTTCAAGCTCTGAAGTATACTTTTCTTCGGACTAGTATGCCACCTGCCCCATGGAATAGCGAATCTCCCCCCATCCTCGAGCTTGACGTCAGGGCTGAGCCCAGCCCACAGTTCAGTATATGCGCCCATCTTAGGATCATGCATAAACAAAGCCATCGAAGCCCTTATTGACCACGACGCTTTATCCCAGCCTTTGGTTCGCAAAGTCCCGGGGCTCTGTACCACGGACACGATCCCGTTCTCGCGGACCCTCTTGTCAAATTCGGACGCTAAGAACCAGTTGCCGGCCTTGGAGGCGCTGTAGTTGCGAGACGCATCTTTCGAATAATTGCCAGGGACAAGCTCAGCGAAGGAGATGCCGCCTGGGGGAGAATTCATGTCAATAATGCCAGAGGACGTAAACACTATGCGCACGCTGCCTTTGGCTGAGTTTCGCGCAGTCTTGATAAGGACGGGCAACAACATCTTGGTCAAGAGAAAGGCGCCGAGGCAGTTGATGCGCATGATGGCCTCATTCCCTTCCCCTGTGGGTGGTTGCGCAACTCCTGCATTGTTCCATAAAACGTCGAGGCGCGATTCCTGGGTCAGAAATCCGGAGACACATGGAGAAATCGTCGACAGATCATTTAGGTCGACAATGAGACTCTTGAGCTTTCCAGGTGTATCGGTGGGGATGGCACTTATTGCTTCAATCTCGGCAGCTATTCTTGATTGAGATCGCCCTGCGATGTAGACTGTGCCGCCTTTCAGATAGAGAATCTTGACGAGCTCGAGCCCAACACCTGCATTCCCACCAGTCACGATGAACACCTTGCCGACGAGTGAAGGAACATCTTTCTCAGTGAATGTAGGACTAGGCGGGTATAGTTGGGTGAATACTCCCCCCATGGTAATCGAATCGATGAATTGGCTGTGGTTGGAATGAGTTCTCCGGAGGAATGAGAATGAGGAAAGCGACCTGCATGAACAATGCTGATGCAAATCTGACAGGACGACAATTTATAATGCCGAAAGGGCAATAGTGATTTAGGAAACCGCAGTAGCCGTATCTCCAAACAGGCAATGCATTCTGACAAAATGGGATGTTGTCACAAACATGACGATTGTCAGAATGTAGTGCGCTTGTGGGTAGGATGGCACGATCTTGGCTTAGCGCCTCAAACAGGTACCTGACTCGTAAAACTTCGACTTCAAGGTCATCGATCACGGCTGGCTCAGGATGAGGTCCTCTTCTCCTCGTTGCCGACGCCAGAAATTCGTCGTGTGCATGATATTGTCATCCAAGAGGAACCACCACTTCCTCGCAAATGCAGGGCCAACCTCCCAAGCCATCGGGTCCCAAGGTGTTGTACCCCAAATTTTCAAGCCATCTGATGACATGTCCATAACAAACTCCAGCTCGTTGATAGCCGCTAGTGTGAGAAGTAATCTATCGCGTACCGATGGCCAGGGTAGCATATCAACGTAAGGCTGGTGTGGGATAGTTTGCTGGTTGAAGGTCGGTATGATTGTTTGGGGCAATCTCTCGATGGGAGCGCAAATATTAAATCCGCTATCTTGTAGACAAGCAAGTTCGAGCAGATTACCAATGCGAATGAAAGCAGCGGAGGCTGTCATGCCATGCATGATGATAAAGTGGGTGTCTCGTCCCGGGTCCAGGCTCCCTTCGCTTTGTGAGATCGCGCTGGGAGGCTTGGAGATGGGGACCATTGAGCTTGTCTGTGCACTACACAAATCTTGAGACTTAGAGACCGGGACAGCTGCTGTAAGACGCTCACGAGCTTGAGCATGCGGCTTCGCCCGAGACTGTTGATTAGCAAGCTTGATTCCTTCATCGGCATAACAGTTAGAAATGACCCATGCAATTCGTTCTGTCATGAAGAAACCCACGTCTAGCTCGCTGCGAGAGCCTGTTTTGAACTCGCTTCCGATCTGCGGGATCTGACAGGAGTGTCCAATCGTCGTCCGAAGACTTAAGATATGGCTTCCAAACAGTGTCCATAAGTGATGCCGTAACAATGCAGGAAAAGGAGCCGTAGATAGCTCGTACTACAGGATGTTGCCTCGATTATGATTGAGGACTGAGAAGTGAGGCCAGTGGATTCGAAATCTGTCGGGGCGTATGGGCGATCCGGCTGGCCACCAACACTAGCCACATCAAGTTTAGTCACTCTAAATTCTGACATTCTGACAACTCTAGCCTAACTTAGCTTGACTCGCTTCTGACATACAGCTCTATGACTCTTGAGGATCTCAAACAGCTCATTTTGCTTTCTAGCAATCACTTTTACATCAGTATTTTAGACAATTTGGAATCCTCATGATCACTGCTGACAATTCAATCATACTTTTTCTCCCTATCTATGTTTTAAATAGGAGTTTTTCCATTTCGGTGCTCGGTTGTCCCTACCCGAAGGCAGCCCTCAACCGTATCGCCACCCAAAACTCTAGCACTCATTAGACAGATTGCCTCAAAGAAACGCTTTTGATGACTATCAAGTAAATCTCATGGATGCTAAAGAAGACAATTATCTCCAAATTCAAGTTGCAATCTTAGGCATGCGATGCCGTCTAGGCGGTATGTTCAACTTGTTCAGTCTCGTGTCGAGCATGGTCCACTTTCTCATTGGGCAACGCCTCCGTTAAGCCCATAGAAGCCGCAATCTCGTACAAACGGACCTTCTCCTCATGTGCTGCCGTGTCACCGAACACAACGTCCATGTCCTCCAAGCTCTTGCCCCGCGTCTCGGGCACGAAGAAAAATGTGAAGACAAACGCAATCAGACAGAAGGCGGCGAAGAAGATGTATGTACCCCACTTGAGCGTATCAAGCATATCCGGAGTAACAAGGCCAATGATGAAGTTACACATCCAGGTTGCACTGGTTGTGATGGCCATTGCCTTGGAGCGGTTGCCAAGGTTGAAAATCTCGGCGGGCAATACCCAACCGATCGGAGCGAACGAGTAAGAGAAGTTGATGTCATAGATGTAGATGAAAGCAATTCCAGCCCAGCCAGCCGACTTGTTCTCTGAAAGCGACGAGCCATAGCCGCCAATAATACCACCGACGATGACTAGTGAGATGAATGTGCCAACTGCGCCACACATCAACAAAGGCCGGCGGCCAACCTTGTCAATCAGGAATAGAGCAGGCAGAGTCGACAAGGTGTTGACGATGCCGTAGACACCAGTGGCCAAAAGACTAGACGTTTGGCCTGATAGACCAAGCTGAGAGAAGATAGTAGGTGCATACTAAAACAATGTGAGTATTTGATTTCGAGCAATGGAGATCGTTCGGAGACTTACGTAGATCATTGCATTACAACCCATCTGTCCGACGATGTTAGTATAGTCACTTCAAACTTAGCACTGGTATACATACAAACTGTTGAAAGAACATTATACTGGATCCAATGAATACTCGTTTGAAGGAGGGCCATCTCAGCAGAAGATCGGTGTATTGAGCGAGCCAGAGTGAAAAGCCAAACTTATTAGGGAACTTCTCGCGTGCTGTTGCCTCGTCGAATAGAACTTCAGCTTTAATAGCAAGGTACTCTGTTCGTAGTCCTTCAGTGTCGGGATGGACGCGGCGCAACTTGGCAAGCGAAGCAAGTGCCTTTTCCTCATTCTTTCGCATCAAGAAGTATCTCGGAGACTCGGGATAAAAAATCATTCCAATGCCAAGAATCAATGCTGGAAGAATCTGCAGCGCGAATGGAAATCTCCATGAAGCCTCCGATTGTCCCGTGCAGCCATTGGGACCAACATCGTGTCTAGGGTCGAAGGTCCGATCTGACTCGGTACCTCCAGTGTATGGGATATCGGGAGCACAGCGGGTTCCGCCGATGTACTGAGTGCCATATTCGATCCAGTAGCTAAGAAGGATGCCCAGGGTAATGCTCAGCTGTTGAAGGACGACTAGTGTACCTCGAATCCCTGGAGTCGAGACCTCAGACATGTACATCGGAACAATCATTGTAAGCATTCCAATTGAGAGACCAGCCACCGCTCGACCTATTCACATCAGTAGCTGAGATTATGGCGTATATATAATTTGCTTACCAGCAAAGAGCATTGCTATCGAGTTGGCGCCTGCCTGGAAGGAAGAGCCGATGACGAATACAACAACGGCGACCAGCATAGATCCTTTACGACCAAATCGATCGGCCACAGGACCGTTGATGAGAGATCCAAACCAGGCGAGGAGCAGGAGCGTCGATACGAACCATCCCTTAAAGCCGCTGTCGAGGAAGATTCGAGGGAACTGAGCACCGAAAGATTCCATCGTCAAAACGCCGGATACAACTCCTTGGTCGTAGCCAAAGAGGAAGCCGCCCAAGCTGGCAAACTAGGCACGCTGTTAATTGCTTGTGCAAGAAGACTGAAGGGCGACTTATTACCATTGATAGTCCGAAGATATATGGGTTTTCTCGCACCATGCGCCAGACGCCCTTTCTAGGCGTGGCGATGCCATCTTGTTCCTGAACTGGGATTGCAGCTGCCATGTTCAACTTTTAAGACGGGTTGTGATTCGCTGTTTGATCAGTGATGACTGTACTTGACAATCCGGGGGAGCGCCGCGATTATATATGCCTGCAGCGTATCCCTGTTTATACCCCCATTCCCAGATTTTTGACCCCGTCTCGAGATCCCGTGGGGAAAGGAAGACTCATGTGAGAGGTTTGCGGAGCCTCCACCGGACGACATCGGTCCGGGCCAATGAGGAGAAGTCCATGATTACTGAGTCGGCCTTGGAAGGTGGAGTTGGCCACGAGAAGAGATCCACAGGCGGATCCGGCATTCGAAAACTGGTGACGATCGGCTGGTGTCGGGACCCGCTTTGGCGTCCATTCGGTGTAATACTCGGGCTCTGGAAGCGGGAATAAGGCTCGGATCACTCTAGTCCGCCAAGGTAATTCAACTAACATGCCTATGGCAGACTGAAGGCCGACATCAAAGAAAAAGGATCATTATGAGGCCTCGAGGCCCAGGGGAATGCCTGATTGCTAGAGGATATTAGGATGAACACAACATGTTGGTGCCGTCGACTGATTTCGAGCAGGCTGTAGCAATCCTGTGCCTCCGCATACAGAGTCTCCTGACTCGGGCGAAAGGTTCAGAGAAGAGAATATTGATCGCACTGGCTGGTGTCCCTGGTTCTGGGAAGACAACGATCTCAGCTGGAGTGCTTCAAGCATTGCCTAGTTATGGTATTGAAAACGCTCAAGTCGTCCCGATGGTATGTCAATAACAACTATATACCGTGGATTTCCAGTTGCTAAGTTCTTCTCAGGACGGCTATCACTATGAGAAGGCCGTTCTCGCAACATTTAAAGATCCAGCAATGGCCTTGCGTCGGCGTGGTGCGCCATTCACCTTCGACGCTGATGCATTTCTCAACCTCGTGATGGCTCTCCGTAATACCCCAGTCACCCGGCGTGATGAGCCCGGCCTTGCAATCAGAGCCCCGACTTTCGATCATGCTGTCAAAGACCCGGTACCGAATGGCATTACGATCTCATCTACAACTCAAGTTGTCATCATCGAAGGAAACTATACCCTTTTGAATGAGGCACCTTGGAGTAAGATTGCACAATTAGTGGACGAAAGGTCAGCTATTTCACTGCCTCTAGTTCGTGGCTTTTGCTGACAGTTTTTCCAGGTGGTTCGTAGATGTGCCCCCTGAAGTGGCCAGAGAGCGCCTGATTGAGCGTCACCTGCTAGCAGGCATAGAGACTTCCCGAGATGCGGCAGCTCGACGCGCTGAAGAAAACGACATTCCAAACGGCGATCTAATTAGGTCTCATCTTATCGAGCCTGACATTAGAATTTATAATTGACAGACATATTTTCGTCAAACAGTAAAGTGCCTGGGATTGAAACATCACGGCGTCTTATTCAGGTGCTTTTTTAACATATGTGATTATGTGCACATGCCAACAGCAGCTGCGACAGATTGCTAGTCGTTACTACAGCCTGATTCAAAGTCCTTCTCCAGGCTCGGGCCACACAAAAGAGCCCAACATATCACCAGGATCTGCAGGCCACATAGAGAAGTCGATGCCATCTAAGTCGAGTTGATTACCTCCCCACAGTCCAAGGTCTGTCGAGTCTGGAGGAAGAACATGATCAAGGATGTCCGCGCACCTCGCGGCCAATTGGTGTTTCGCAAGCATGGTTCGGAGAATATGGCGCACAGTTTCGATGTCCGAGCGCCACCGAGACAGATTATGTGAACCGGCGTCGCCTAGAATGGCGAGTACGATGACGAGCGAGGCGTGGAAAAGGAAGAAACTTAGAAAATTAGCTTGTCTCCAGCTGAATGGGATCTGTAATAGCTCACACTGAATACCAACTTGCGAGTCTCGTAAGATTCGCAGTGCCCAGGTATTCATTTATAGACAGAATTGTGGACTGAGCCGCATCAATAGCGATGTCAATAGCTTCCTGATCGAGTGAATCTGATGACAGGGTACCGGAATTGCGGCTTTTCTCAACTGCTCTTCGAAGCAGAAGTTGTCGAAAGAGAATTATCTTCAGGTTCCAGTAGCGCCACCATAGCCGAGATCTAGCAAACAGATACCATTGATCATCAGTTTCGGGTAGTTGACTCAAAGAAAAATATGCGGGTATCGTCTTCGACCAGGATTCAAGAGACTGGTTCAGCGCCAAAGCGGCTTTTGTAGCAATTCCTGAGGCCGAGAGAAGGTTGTTCGATATATAATTCGAGTGTACATGGAAGTCACTCTGGGTCTTCAACCCAGAATAGACGGTAGGGCTGGAAAGTTCGTCGGGCAATGTCGTTGATCGAGGCGTAAGTGCCTGTTCACCCCGAGTATTAGCAACACTTTCACCAAAAAGTGACTGTTTAGACGTACATCGTCCTCAATGTTTAAAACTGGCTTTACGTCCATAGACTCAGATCCAGGGAGCAAGATCGGCCGCCCAAAGGTCGTTGAGGCGCCACTGTCAAAGATATACAGACCCCACCACACTCGTCGTCTCTGTTCTCGTTGCAGCAAGTTGATATCCCAATCTGGAAGCTCGCGATGCAAACCAAGGCTGAGCGCCATTCTGACTGCTAATCCCAGGAAATTCGAGCCCGTGTTCGGCTTGTCGCGCTTCTGAGACAGATTGCTTAACAGAACAAGTGCTTGGACAAATGTGAGGTTTGCACTCTCAAACATAGATTCATCCTCCCCAAATGAAAGAGCATGATGGTACAGCTCGTCTTCGATCTCTCCCTGATCTTCTGCCAGACACCATGCACCGATGGCGAGAATGGAGTATAAAAGCATATGCCAAGACCGCTTCTGAGGCCGAGGAATTACCTCGTGGAATTGTGCCCGAAATGTTGCCTCGTGCACGAATGGATATGTCTGGTGATAAACTGTGAAGTAGCTATCCATGAGCTTGCTCAAAACTTGCTGAGAGAGCCATGATTGTGCAAAACGGAATGAAGGTTCCAGCAGGTCTGGGCTAGCCAACCTCCGCAAGCTGGCTGTTGGCACTCGAGGGTCAAAAATTGACTTCGGGTTGCCTAGATAAAACAACAGAGACCGAAGAAAGAAAACTCCCGCCGTAGACCCTAGTCACTGGTTGAGAATCTGAGATCGGCTGGGACACCGTGGATAGAAACTTACCTAGGTATCCAGTCCCTTTAGGCTCGACGGAAAGAGCTGCCATTCCATCAGCCAGCTCATTGACATCCTCTTGCCAGTCAAAGCCATCAGGGCCTTCAGGGACAGCTTCTGATATTGAACTGCCACCTGCATCATTGGGTGTTGATGGCAATGCTTGTACCGATTGCGGGTGCGTCGCTAGGGGACTTCCTTGGTGAACCCTGTTTGACTCATCGGAATCCAATGACTCCAATGCCTCATCAATGTTGACATCAGGGAGACGCTGTGCTACGAGCCTTTCTAGACGTTGAAGTCGATTTTCCACACTTGATAGATACCTAGTAATCGGTAAGCAAACATCATGCAGGAGAGGCAACCATCTTACACTCGGGTGAGCGGAGATCGGATGGTCCTGCCACTGTAATGACACAGCCTCCGATTTTGAAGGCAGGCACTGCATACGGGGTGTTCTTTAGAGCACTGAAGAAGTTAGGGACGGTCTTACGAATGGGACGGATCATCAATGCTTACTTTCAGCTTCTTGATTCGGCAGGCATCGCACTGTGGTCAATTAGCACATCATCCGCCACTCATTTGCGACTGGTCCATTACCGCAAGGGAGCTCCCAGAATGGCGGCTCTGAGCCTCCTCCATCTCTTGCAATACTTCTACATGAGTATCTCGATTCTCGCTGCAGTTTGCGTCCGAAATAGGATGGACCCGAGTCAGGTAATGGTGCCTCTCCGGAACGAAATAGTCGCAAAATTGATCTCGCGCCACCCAGACTTCCAAGCCAAGGATCATTAGTCAAGACCCAGGGTTAGGGTTGTTCTAATGACGACTTCCATTCCACTAATCAATTAACAAGTCCAACAATCACTGAACTAATGATTTTAAAGGTGACATCTGTTTCGTCTAAGGTCTAAGGACTCGTGCAAAACCATAAGACAGTGTAGCGAATGCTGCTATATAACCTCTTACGACCACTATCTATTCTCGTATGAATTATTCAGCTTCTAAATGATAGTCTCTTTTCTGCTTCTTTCCATCTGCTTTCCTACAAAATTATCCCAGAAGAGAGAGCAAGAAATAAATACAATAGCCTCATCCGCAAGACAGGCTTATATGTTATTTCCCAACCAAAGAAAAAAAAAAAAAAAAAAAAGTCCACCGCAGCGCCATATCGCTCCTCGCCCCAGATTGACAAGATCAGGTTGATTTCATACAATGCCAGCTCGGTTTTCGTGCTTGCCACTGAGGCAGCCTTACAAATTCAAAACAATAAGATCATATTTTTATAAGCCATGGGTAGAATATCGTATGCTTGGCGCTTTCGCCAAAGTGGGAAGAATGGGCCTTAAATTGGCCGCGCTGCAAGATCGGCTAAGTTCTGTCAAGCTCTTGTCTGAAAGTGATGGGATCACCAGTGCTGAAGTCGGAAAAGAAAATGGTGGCTGCGCTGGGCAGGCATATCGTGAGCGGTGTATTGCCTTATCCAAACTTAGAGTCATGTTAAGGTGCAGCGTTCTAGTCCAGGCTAATGACTTCATGGTTTGAGCCAAGGCAATGTCCAGGACGGCAGGGCTTGATTATGGTATGAGCAGATATTGATCAACTCCAATACTCTGGGCTCCAATCCGATTCGACATACTTTGTCGTTGAGTCACATAAGCGCTCAACATTCGCCTCCGAGAACAAGTTTCTTTGCAGGAAGACAAGAAGAGGTAACAGAACTTTGAAAATCACGAAGCCATTTTTTAGAAAATGTGATGCCTTACAATGATGGGTTCCTTCAAGGGCCTGTCTTGCGAAATGGATCCAGATATTTACGCTATGTCGCTTCAAGACATATTTTGATTCACGGTGGCTTCACTGAAGCTAAATACATCATACCTATAATCGTTGCATGGGCTCAAAAGTGGGACTTTGAGTCTAGCGGACCGCATCGCTCAACCATCACGAATGAATCATAAATTACTAAGTGAAAATGATAGGAGAGGGGTCAGGAGAGTTGAGCCCATTAAGAGGGTATCCTGTCTCACGGACTGATTCATCTGACCTTCAAATCAACTTTGTTAATTTGACGTCAAATTGTGCATGGTTATTCGTCATCTGAACTCAAAGAAAATAGCGAACAAGTAGACTGCATCTAGCCTACCATATTCGAGTTTATCGCACCACTTCACGGCCCTTGGCTGCTAATGGTTCCTGAATTCCCGCTCAAGATACCCCCGGTTACAGATCAACCCTTGTCTCCCCCACAAGTAATTTAGATAGAAAGCCATTGTATATCTCGTTGTCATTGCCACGACACCGCCTTCGAAAGGGGGGCTGGCTTCCGCAAAGTTGCAATCGGATCCGGGATGCAATCAATAGTATCGCAATGTCAGGGCAAAGCCCTGCATAATCCTTGTTCCTAATGCCGGGTCGGTTGAAGTATTTCTCGTTTACATGAGAAGGTGTGATTACGATAAAGAGGTTCTCATTGATGAGTGGCCCAACTGCGAAACCGCCCCCTAACAGGATTTGGCCCGTGCAGATTTGACCCAGTTGAACGAGGTCGGGACTAATCAGTCGTATCAAATCAAAGCAATAAAATTCGGAGTTTGGCTATCGTGACTTCCGCATGCCGATACGGACCGGAGATGGACCAGATACGAAACAGGTGCGGAGTCGACTCGGCAGTACTTCTAGAAGTGACTTCTGAAGAAGTTCTCGGCCTAGTCAAGTCCAGAGCTGCAATACCCATGGCTATTTCTGGCATGCCACATCCTGAAGATCGTCATAGCGTGGCATTGCCAGGACACCTAACGGCCAATGCTGGGGGTGGTCTAACGAGTCCCAGGGCAATGGTATCCTCCCAGCCAGGCTGTGCAGTGGTAGGGCCATGAAATGGATTTAAACTTAACGCCTGATCTGGGCAGGATCTACTTCCAAGAAGACACAAGTCCCTCGCATTCGCCTGTACGTGGCGTGCGTGGGGAGAGATGGAGAGGTTTGGGGGGGGCAACTTGGTCTTCGGATCCGGGTTGGAGACCAACGGAAGCGCGCGGCCAAAGTTGGCGAGACTCAACAATGGCCCCCAAGCGCAATCAGCCAGCCTATCGCTCTAGACCCAATGGGACAGCAAGCAGCGACCGTTAGATGGCTCTTTACGGACATATCCTGCAGTATACGAGAAGGTTAAAACGGCTGCCCAGGGGTTGCAAGCACGTCAATCAAGTTTATGCGCCCTCCTGTTCAGCCCTGCCGGGCTACTTGACATCGATTTGGGTGGCAGGGTGCCGATAAGGCTTTAAGCGTAATCTTCCAATTTCCATCATGCTTGTCTTATTGGACGTGACGTTTTCAATGGGCCGAATGTAGTTTGTGTCTATTGTGCAGAAGCAGGCGACAGACAGGGGTTCCAATCCTGCGCGGTTGAGACCCCATCCTCAAAATTGCCTCTTTGGGAAAGATAGCGCGCTGCCGCGGTCGAGGTCAAGGAGTTGCCAGACTGCAGCGTGACGTCTCTTCCCAGCAAGACCGTTAGCTTCTTCGGTTTCCCCACAGCAAATGGCCAATCCGATATCATGTCGGGTCAATCCGCAAGTGGCTTAGGTAAAGATGCATATCGCGAGTTGAGCTTAGCATCATGTCAGGGCCTTTCGGGAACACGAGAGGAAACAAAGCCCGACATCCAATGTTAGGTAATACACGTTAGTCGAGACTACGGTGAAAAGTCTCTATATCAACGACATGTCGTCGATACCCTTTGCCTGTTAGCTTCAAGAGTGATGACCATCGGCCTGCTTGATCTCTTGAGTGCTTGAAACACCAAAATTCCTCTGCCACTCTAATCTAACCAGTTTAAGAAGATGCCCGGTATTCCCTTGAGCAACCGGTGTCAGTATTGCAAAAGGCGGAAGATTGTATTTCATCACCTGAAACTGGAACTAGTCTCAATTGCGTAACTAATTCTAGTCTAGAAATGTGACGAAGCATGGCCAACATGTGGCAATTGCAAGAAAGCCAAAAAGGAATGTTCTGGTCCGCCCAAGGAACTCAAATTCGTGCAGAACAACTGCCATTCCACAAAGCAGGAAGTCCAGTCGACAATGACTGTTGATGCTCTATCAACGGAAAGCAGCAGGAGACCATCTCCAACAGGAACGCTAGTCGATGTCAAATTACAAAAGGCAAAGAACGGTTGCGGCACCTTCTACCAGATGAAGATCATGCAACTATCAGTGCCTAGAGAAGTCCCAACAACTGCGGATGGCCGCCTTTCCAAAAGACTTTTGTCATGTATTGCACAAGACAACGGCTGCGATCTTTCCATGTCTCGCTACGCTTTGGGTCTCATGAGTCCACGACTCAGCACTAGCCGTGCACTTACAAACGCCGTTGATTGCCTCTTGTCGACATGGACTAACCTTCGTCGTGGCCTGCCACCAGAGGAGATGTTGGATCTCAAGGGTTACGGCAAAGCTTTGAGAAGCCTACAGACTGCGCTGTCCGACCCGGAGCAGCGATTCTGCACGGCGACTCTAGCAGCGACATCAATCCTGCATAGGGTCGAGGTACGATTTTATCATCATAAAACACAGAACGTTAGGGACGACTTGATGGATTCCAAACTTCAAGTGCTAATTAGATATCTCTAGGTCTTCTACGACTTATCTCGAGGCACGAACAGCATGACCCATGTTCGGGGCATTGTCAGCATTATGACTCAAATGGGCCCCCCCACGCTTAACGACGAGCTTGACATTCAGCTAGCACTCGATAATTACGGTGCAGTGGTAAGCCCCCCTTTGTCTCCGTATAATTCTAGTCGTCGTTCCAGAAGGCTACAAAACCCGAGGCTAACAATGCACCCTTGCGGCGCAGATGAACTACTGCATGGTCAGCGAGCAAGACTGTTTTTACGGGACCGAGCCCTGGGCCGACGCCATCAACACCGCGCTGGACGCCGGCGCGGTCGAGCTCGACTTCGCGGCGACCTGCTTCCGGCTGTGCGTCAAGCTGGCGAGCTGGCCAACGCTCAACAACCAGCTGCGGCGTCTATACGCGGACCCTTTCAACCCAGAGGCCGAGATGCTCGCGCACGATATCGTAGGGCGTACGGTGGCGCTGGCCGCAGATCTGCAGATCATGGACGAGGCGCGGACCAATGAGTGCTACGACCGCGGGGAGATCGTCGAGTTTATCGACCCGGACTCACCGTTCCTCGCCCGTTACGAATTCTCGGACCTGCCGACCGCGTGGTGTTTCGCTTATATCAGCATGTCCCGTATCGTGATCAATAGGATCATGGAGCATGCGATGCGGTTCCTGGGTCTGCATGACCCGACCATGGACATTCTCAACGAGGAGATGAGTCGTCGGATATGGCTGACATACCCCTACATTATCCGATACAGAACATTGGGCAGCACGGCTCTCGTGTTTCCTCTCAAATGCGCTTATGAGTCGGCGGGACCAGTTGAGCGTTGTGCTATTATGAACATGTTGGCTGACTTGGAGGGCTACAAAGGTAACAAGCCGGCAAGTGCATTCAGCGAAAGTGCAATCATGTCGACGGTGTTGGCTATGACTGGACGGTCGCCGTTCACGAAGGCTCAAGATCTTGGAGTTGCAATACGGAGTGAGGTGCAAAGAGGTTAAACTTCAAACAGTGCCGGATACCCTATTCTACATCCCAATACCATCTAAAACTATAACCCCAAGATTCTAATCAATTGAAAATGTCTTCTTATGAAGCTATGACATCTTAGATCAGAAGTTTCACAAGAGACAAACGGTGCAATTGGAGATGGAAGTCAAGATTGTGCAAGTACGATAGATACTGTAGACTTAGTGTAAAGCAATAATCTGATTATTGATCATGGGAGATGAGCAAAAATCGAAACCACTGATAATATCTTCAATTAAGGAGGGGTTTCATTCTCTGCAGGTCTGCAGGTCTGCAGGCTTACTGCAGAACCCAATGACACGACTGACCGCCTGTAAGCAGCTTGTTTGATAGCACACCCGTTAGTGCAGGGCAAGATAGGAAGCGTACAATCTGGGGAAGCGACTTCATGCATACGTCCGTCAGCCCTACAAGGTCTTAAAGTAAGTATCTCGGAAGAGCTCCGGCTAGCCTGTCGGTTTGGCCTTAGTATACACAATTAATTGGCTCGTTTGCGCCATGCAGGGTTGTTTCCAAATGGCAAGTCGTATAGAGAATGATCCACCCGACAGGTAGACTTACAAGAAGTCGGAAGGAGGGCGGAAGGTTTCCGTCGTCTTGGACCTATCTGGGGAACATTCGAGCGCGACATGCCACCCGAAGTGGAAGATTTGAAGCCGGCAAGGAGAATAGAGCGTGCCATTTATATCCATATAGGGTCGCAATCTTCTCCGCGGACAGGAGATCGTCAAGCGCGTTTACAAGTCCATACGAGTCTATAGAGCCATGTCAAGATTGACGTCTGTGTGGCGCAGCGGCGCCTCCAAACGACTCGGACGGAAACTTCAGCCGCATACAGCCTCCCGCACGTGGATGAATATTCTAACGGGTGCTTCACTCCACACACCTGCACCGCCGGCGCCGGCTTGGCTGTTCTCACGGCTGGTATTGACCGGAATCGGTGTCTTGTGCGCGTGTCAGATTCTAGATGATTACTGTCCTAGGGATCTAATCTGTGCTTACGGCTGTCCTCTTTAACGTTTGACAACTTTACCCGACTTGAAGATCTCCTGCTTACGGCAGCACTCCGCCTTTTTCTTCTTGGCAAAGTAAAATCGAGTATCTTTGTCTTCTTTGCCACAAATTACTATACTCGCCAACACTGCTCTCAGAGCGCGTGAGGCGTTTCCAGCGGCATGGGACCGCTGTTGACCGTATGTCCTCAGAGGGAATGCCAACCTAAGACAGAGCGGCGGTAGGCTCCTTTGCCGAACGCTGAACACGCAGCAGCTACTGCAGATCCTTGAAACATCACTCTAGGATGCTTGAGGCCAACACGTGAGACTGCCTCAAGTCATGCATGTTGGAGACAATTGACCCAAAAGGAGAAGAGAGGGGATCACCACACAACAGACGGCGCAAACCGCGTCGGGATTCAGCTCTCCTGCAGGTGTTCGGCACTAGGAGGACTAACACGCCGCATAGCCACAGGCCGCCCAGTCAGATCCAAGCTTTCCCCACGCCATGCAGCCACTGGCTTAGGCTGGGCTGGGGCTTTTTTTCTTCTCTCGCACAGCCCACAGCCCGCTGCTACACCTATTTCACACTGGCTTACGCAGTAGCGAGAGGGCCAAGGATCAGGGAGTGACAGGTCCCCTTAATCGCTGTGACATTGAGTCTCTGACCCACTCCGAATCCAGGCCGCCGAACTTTTGCTGATTTGCTTCTGTTGGCGGTGGTGTTTGCATCCGGGACAGCCTCAGTGCGCTCCAGAAGTCTCAGACAGAGAGAGGAGGGGAAAACTAGAGAGAGACTGCATCTGCTAACTCTGCATATCTTGGTTCTTGAAAGACGATGCCCCCAAGTTGCATTGGGAAGAAATAAGGTGATGATGCCGGACGGAAGCCAACGGTTCGGATGAGCTGTAATTAGGCTCGCCGGTGCAACCATGCATGCCTTTCGTCAAAGTAGCAAGACAACGTCCTTTGAAGGATCGCCTCTGCTCAGCCCCGGACCTTGTAGGGAATACTGCAAGTTCATGTTCATGTAGATTACCTAGATCACTCCAACAAACTGCGTTTCTGTTTGAGAGACGGCAACAGCCCGAAAAGTGAAGAGTCTAAAATAAGCAGCAGAACAAGCCGTTTTCGGTCTCATCTCGCTCAGAAGTCTCCCGACGGCACAGAAGCCAAAACACACCTCCCTCCCCTAACGAAAGAGCAAGAGTCAGCTAGGCCAGCTTAGACAGGATCACCCATGCCAAGGCTTTTGCGGCGCCGGTCTAGTGAAGCGAGCGAAGGTAAATTGAAGGCAGCCTCGTGCTAACGCTGGGGCTGGCTCGCTGGCTGGATGGCTCCAGAGTCTGTCTGTGCCCGTGCAAGCCATGTATGTACCTAGATGCTAGGTAGGTAGACGCCTATGGCCCATGCTGTAAAGGATGCCTAACATGGACGCTAATCACGCACTCTTATGCCTTCCCGCCGAAGATTTGCGGTCTGGTCTCGCGAAGAAGGAGCCCATGAAGCGAGAAGGAGGCGCCCCAGCAGCCAGCTAAGCCAGCAGCGCAATGTTAATGTTAGTTAGTGAGTTGTTTAGGCCGTAGTTTAAAATATCCGCAGCTCCCGATCCTTCAGCTGCCGGGCCCCCTTTCTCTCCTCGTTTTTTTGGCGTTTTCTCTCATTTAATTGCTCGAAGCCTCTTCGTCGGCTTTTCAAGCTTTCCCATACATCTCTTCAGAAAGCTTGGCCTTCGTTGCTGCTAACGACGCTGTAAAGAAAGCGAACCGAGGGTTGTGCCTTACGTAGCATTGCTCTCCCGCTGTCGGCCGCCCTAGCTCGGCAAGGACCCTGAAAATCATAGCATGAAAATGCGGTTCATAACACGCTCCGCTTCTTCATTCTCCCTTCTCGCCGCCCTTGCAATCCTCTCGCAAACGGCCTGGGCGACATCAAATAATCTCGAATGCCTCCACACACGGCATTCCGAGCTGGCAAACCGCGCATCATGCGGTGACAGGGGCAGCATCGCCTACTGTCTCTCAGAACTGCCCACCGGCTTCCACGACACCGACTTGAAGACATGCTTCGTCCACGCGGGCTGTCAACCCGAGGAGGCACAGATCGAGGCACTATGGACTCTGGCGCGGTGCAGTGTCCCCGTGGCTGGAGACCTGCGTAAACGCCAGCCGCTATACCGCCGTGACGACGCAACGACAACCGCCGCAGCGGCAACCCAGACCGACGGCGGGCACGCCACGATCGTCTCGAACGGGGTGACCTCGACGGTGGCCTGCATGGCGACGTCGACAGTCAGTACGACGAGCTGCCCGAAGCAGTCGACGGGCACCGCGGCCGGCAAGACGCTGTCGTGCTTCCCGACGACGGTCTTGACCACCAAGTGCGCGTCGGGGATGCTGTGCGACAAGGACGGCAACGGCGCGTCGGTGTGCATGCGCAAGGACGACAGCTTCCACGCCGCGGGCGTCGTCATCAGCCTCTTCTTCGCCGTCGCGCTGACCGCCACCCTCGGCGCCATCCTCTACAAGTGCTGCCGCGAGGGCAGCACCCAGAAGCGCCTCGTCGCCGCCGCCGAGGCCGCCCAGATCGCCCGCGACGCAAAGAACGCCGCCGCCAACAAGAAGCGCCCCAGCGTCGCCGCCCGCAGCGTCAGCGAGCAGAGCGCCGACAGCCAGCCGCTCATCTACCCGCCTCCCTCCGGCGCCCCGCAGGTGTATATCCAGCCGCATGAGGACGAGTACGAGGGCGTGCAGGAGTATGATGCGCATGGCAATCCGTTCGGCGATCATCATCGGATGGGCTAAGGAGGCATGCAATTTTGGTAGGGGTATTGGTAATTCTCAGGAGAGCTAAGTTGTGTGCGGGTGATGGAAGGCTAGGTTGTGACACGGTGACATGATAC